>NW_026943012.1:0-44978 GCF_024139115.2 Armigeres subalbatus
AACATTTGATGTCCGTGTTAGGGATGCCGGAGCGGGTGTCAATTAAACGAGTGTTCGCGAGATTTTGTACAGTTTTTCGGTTATATGTTTTTAAAATTTAATTTCCTCATAGATGCGATAAATAATCACATGGTTTGGCAATGCCAGTGGCGAGTGCAAGAGTGGCACTAGGCTCCGGCCGTTAATCTAACGCGCTTGTGTAAGAGCCAACATGGCGAAAACAAGTTCAAGTTGCGCTCGTGCGTCGTATGTTGTAGCTTCCCTTCAAGAAAACAATCAATAGTCGCTATTGAAACAATGCTACCATTCTCATTGACAGTGGATTCGGAAAACTCAATTGTTTCAACGCGCGCTTTCATCTACAGCTGTTCCGCATAGGGATTACTATTGCGCAAATTTGGTCCCCAATAGAGGCATTCCCAGGGCTGACGAGTGAAAATGCGTTGAAGGTTTCAGTAAACTTTGAATAATGTTAAGTACTTTCGTCTATGAAATCCGCCAAATATCTGTACTGGGTCAGATTACGTTAAGCCATTGTTTGTCAGTCAAACCATCCGCTCAGAAGACACAGTTTATCAACAATCGATCTCGGCTAGAACGTTGCCCCAGTGGTGATGTTTCTAAGTGGTGCAATATTGCTTGACCGGGCAGTCGAACTTATTGTTGCATTATTACGAACATGTTAATATCTTTCAGATGGAACCAGTGTTGTGCTGAATTATTATCAGACGATAATGATTGCTTTTTCATGTGGAAAACTTTTCACGTGAAAACAGTAGGCGAGTTCTCAAATTATGTACTCAAACAATAATAAACACGGAATTTTCATTCAAACATTAATCTTTACTATGATCTGCTAATTGTCAACAGTCCCGTTATGTCTTCTATTTGGCGTTATGGTTTCATGGTAGTAAGGAAAAAGTTTTCAATATTTAACGGTAAGTGCTTCAAATCAAGATATGATTTTCAAACGATTCTTAAAGTAAGATCGCGGGTGAGTTTGATCATCCTCGATTTTTTTAAAATTTGATTTTTTCCAACCCTGGATGGAACACATAATTGGAAGTAGTTCCATACCAGTACTAGTCAAGTGCAGTCCCATTCGGGGATTAGTTTGCAGCGCATCGATACGCTAGTTAGTTGGTTGCAACTATGTGTTCTTTCGCGAATGGCGGTATAGTACATTTAGCAAACAAGCTTGGATTCGAGTGTACCGTCTGAGTCTAGTTTAGTTTACTTTGAATAATTACCGACATATGTCTGGACTGGGGTCCGATCACGTAAAGCTACCATCCGCTCAGATGGCCACCAATGGTCCCATCAATGAGATGGCTAACATGTTTATCACGTTCAGATGGAATACACCATGCAAATAGTTCCAAGACGATACTTTACAGTGCAGTAGTAGCGTATGTGTGCCTTCGACTGGGTGTATAATACATTTAGCAAACGGCTCTTCTTCGTTAAAGGCTAAAGTATGTGAAAACGAATAGAACTCCAGACTAAACTAAGCCGAAGAATGTCCACCGCACACGATGCTAAATAATATGCTTGACAATATGTTGCTACAACTGGCTGGAGTGATCACAACTCCCCGTGATTGATGGGATGTGCTTTTTATCTTTTGGTTTATTTTTCTCTGCAGATGCGACCAAGCAGAGTTGTGGACGCTTGATAGTGTCTACGCGATGGAAACACAGGAAGCAATGTTATCAACGCTTCACCAATGGAAAGTAAAGTAACAGTTCAAACGTGTGCCAAGTGAAACAATAAACACTAACAAAACGATGCGAAACTAACGATGTAAGTTTATGCATCAATCGATTTGAAAAGGCGGTGAAAACTGAAATAACCCACTGATCATGAACATGCTTATTACGCTCGGATGGAATACACAATACAGATAGTTCCGTGATGGGACATTGACAGTGACGTTCGTTTTACCATTATGCCAAGTGAAACGGAACACACTACCAAAGCGATGCAGAACGAAAGGCAATCTTATTCATTATAGCGTTATGATGTTTGCAGTCGCGTGTTCTTGCGTAGCCGGGTGGCCCCCATATCGGAGCTGAAAACCAACAATACTTGTCTTGTCAGCCACATTCAGCGTGCCAAAAGACAGAATCATATTCCAAAATAAACTCTTTTCGCAGTGTAATAGTGGCCCCTGAAAAAGGGCCTTTTGGGTTAGCATCGATTATCATTTACTTGGAGCTGGTGTACTTGGTAACGGCCTTGGTACCTTCAGAGACGGCGTGCTTGGCCAACTCTCCTGGGAGCAAAAAGACGGACAGCCGTTTGAATTTCGCGGGACGTGATGGTCGATCGCTTGTTATAGTGAGCCAGACGGGAAGCTTCGGCGGCAATGCGTTCGAAGATATCGTTGACAAAGCTGTTCATGATGCTCATGGCCTTCGATGAGACACCAGTGTCCGGGTGGACTTGCTTCAACACCTTGTAGATGTAGATGGCGTAGCTTTCCTTCCTGCGTTGCTTCTTCTTCTTCTTGTCGCCCTTGACAATGTTCTTCTGGGCCTTGCCGGACTTCTTTGCGGCCTTCCGCTGGTTTTCGGTGCCATCGTAGTGGATAGAGGTTTGTCTCGATTCAAACTGAAAGGAAAACTGATACCAACCGACCGTAGTGGTTCTCTTTATACCCACACGGCACACGGCTCCGGTTCCTCCCCTTCGGTGTGCGTGCTATTTCGCTTGCTTCATGTTTTCCACCCTTGTATTAGTCAGGCGCAGCGGTACGAGAGTATATAATGCCCGTCGCTTCGCCCGTTCGGTATCAGTACAGTTTACGTACGCTTTGAAGTCGTTTTGTCGTTCGCTTTAAACACAACCCTACTACCCAACAATGTCTGGCCGTGGCAAAGGAGGCAAAGTCAAGGGAAAGGCAAAAGTCCCGTTCCAACCGCGCTGGACTGCAGTTCCCGGTCGGTCGTATTCACCGTCTGCTCAGGACGGGTAACTATGCCGAGCGTGTGGGTGCTGGTGCACCAGTCTATTTGGCCGCCGTGATGGAATACCTGGCTGATCAAGTACTCGAGTTGGCACGACACGCCGCTCGTGACAACAACAAGACCAGACTCATTCCCCGCCATCTGCAGCTGGCCATCCGCAACGACGAAGAGTTGAACAAACTGCTGTCCGGTGTCACCATCGCCCAGGGTGGTGTGCTGCCAAACATCCAGGCTGTTCTGCTGCCCAAGAAGACCGAAAAGAAGGCATAAGTGGCTTCTCCAGTCGTTGACCACCCGCATCACACCCAAAAACCGTCCTTTTCAGGGCGACAACACTTGTTTCACTGCTAAAGAGTTATGCTTTTTGTTTTTCTTCTCTACCATGCGATTTCCGTTTCAAGAATGCGATCGAACTGCGAATTGCTTCGATTACCTAATATCACATCCCTATAAAAGCCGCCTCCAGCTGTCGTTCAGTTTCGTTTCGATTCCCATCCCGGAAAGTGCAGTGAATTTGGAGGTTTCAGTACAAGTGAGTGTGCCAGAAGTGCGCGTCGTGTGCAGCATTGGTATGTTCATTCGATAACTAGGTCAGGGCAATAAATTTCTACAGACAGAACAACAAAAGTGCACCATGTTCATTCATGTTTACTAGTTTGAAGATGTGATCCCTATGTGCTTGGTTTCGTCCCGCTAACGTTTTTCTGCCGTTTCATCTGTCGTTTGTGTATGACGTTCGATGCGTATGTGTATGTCGCTACCCGGCTCCTTTCGTCGGTGACGTGGTAAGAGGAGAAAGCAATGAAACGAATTCGCTACCCGGATTCGCTGCCTGTTCGAACAGTGAGCGGTGGCAGCAGCATTTTTTTTTCGATCTGTAATTTTTTGTCGATTGATTGGTAGGAAAATTCCGTCAACTCTTTTCTGAAAAGTGTTTAGTGGCCCTGAAAAGGGCCGTTGGTAGTAGATCAAACGGAATGCGTGGCAAAATAAATCAATTTAAGCACGTTCACCGCGGATACGCCGAGCCAGTTGAATGTCCTTGGGCATGATGGTGACACGCTTGGCGTGGATAGCGCACAGGTTGGTATCTTCGAACAAACCAACCAGATAGGCCTCGCTAGCTTCCTGAAGGGCCATAACAGCCGAACTCTGGAAGCGCAGATCGGTCTTGAAGTCCTGTGCAATTTCACGAACCAAACGCTGGAATGGTAGCTTGCGGATCAGCAGCTCAGTGGACTTCTGGTAGCGACGGATCTCACGCAGAGCAACAGTTCCTGGCCGATAACGATGCGGCTTCTTGACTCCTCCGGTGGCTGGGGCGCTCTTGCGAGCGGCTTTGGTAGCCAACTGCTTGCGAGGAGCCTTTCCTCCGGTGGACTTACGAGCGGTTTGCTTGGTACGAGCCATTGTAGTTGATTGGTTTCCTTCCTATCGAAACGGGTATGTTGAAACGAAGCCGAAGAATGAGACTCGCCTGTCTGCCGTTCCCTTTTATATGCTTCGGTCGTCGCGCTCAGCCAATCACAAGCGACGGAAGAATAAGCAGCATAAAAGCGGAAAGAAGAACCAACCCCTGTCGGAGGTATAAAAGAGGCAACGCTCGCCATAGGGAAAGCATTAGTTTCGTTTCAACCGTATTCGAGCACAGTACCATACAGCAAACCATGACTGGACGTGGCAAAGGAGGCAAAGGACTCCGGAAAAGGAGGCGCCAAGCGGCATCGCAAGGTTCTGCGTGATAACATCCAGGGTATCACCAAGCCCGCCATTCGTCGTCTGGCTCGACGTGGTGGTGTCAAGCGTATCTCCGGTCTCATCTATGAGGAAACCCGCGGCGTGCTGAAGGTGTTCCTGGAAAATGTCATCCGTGATGCTGTCACGTACACCGAACATGCTAAGCGCAAGACCGTTACCGCTATGGATGTCGTCTACGCTCCTGAAGCGTCAGGACGTACTCCTGTACGGTTTCGGAGGCCCTAAATTGCATACGCATTGCCCCCCTCCTCTCTCAAAACGGCCCTTTTCAGGGCCACCAAATACATTCCCAGAAAGAGTTGAAATTAGAACTAATTCTCGCAAACCCCCTCTTGCAGCTGCCCTCGAGTATCATGTATATTGGTGGTTGAAATAAATCGTAACAGCAGTGTTAGTAAGTGGATGGTTGGAACGTTTCCGTTTTCTTTGCTCAGGGACAGGCATTGGGAAAAACGCGCTACGCATTCCGTCATCACATCCGCAATTCGATTCGTTTCGATAGATGCGCACTACGCCGAACTTGAACCGATCGAGTCTCCGGCAGAAATCGCCTCAGTAGGTACACTAGGTTGACCAAATATGTGCCGTTGACATGCAGTAAAAATTAAATTTATTATATCTTCGTATATCATGCAAACATGCATTCACTTCGTTCCACGTTCAATGGTGGAAGGCAAAGATAACTTTGCAGAGTTAGTAATTTTATTGACAGCGCAGTAAAAAAGTAAATTCGTAAAATGGAAGAAAAAAAAGCGAATATAAACAAAAAAATCATAATTAGGCATAGTTTATATATTATTCAGATATTATTATTAATATCTTTATTAATGAGGTTTTTCGGCCCTGGACCGGTTCGCCTCGTATTATTCAGATATTTCAATACCAAACGAATAACAAAATGTGCTATTGTAAAACACAGCGTATGTTATTGTCTGCAGTGTTTTTTTTTTGCCTGCAAATTGTTGGTACTCCTTTGGTATTTTACCATTTATGCAAGAGCTAGGTCATAACAGAGTATAGTATCCATAACCGAATGAGGCATTAATGAATTGATATCCGAATCAGACGTAAATAAAATTAGACGAACGAAACGTAGCAATCAGCAATGCAATGCAAAGCTCGTTGTGGGTACCTATGCAAGAAAACTATCAATTGTAACTCTCTGGTGGAACGAAATTGGTAGCCCTGAAAAGGACTGATTGGGTGTGTATGGCACTGTGCAGTGCCGTACGGTTAACGATGCTACCGAAAGTTGGAACTTTACTTCTTGGCGGCGGCTTTCTTTGGGGCAGCTTTTTTGGCCGGGGCAGCCTTTTTCGGCTTCAGGGTTTTGGCTTCTTGGCCGCGGTCTTGGATGGCTTGGTGGCTTTCTGCTTGGGAGCAGCGGCCTTCTTTACGCCTCCTGCTTTCTTGGCTGCTTTGGCACCAGCTGCCTTAGCCTTCTTGGCCGCAGCAGGTTTTTTGGCTTTCTTCTCACCAGCTGGTTTTTGGCTTTCTTCTCGCCGGCTGGCTTCTTGGTTGCCTTCTTTGTCTTCGCTCCAGCAGCCTTTGGTTTCTTCTCACCGGCCTTTTTCGGTTTCTTCTCTGCGGCAGCCTTTTTAGCTTCGGCCTTCAACTTGAACGATCCAGAGGCCCCAGTTCCCTTGGTTTGAACAAACGTGCCCTTCTCGACACCGTTCTTCAAGGCCTTCTTGAGGAATGGAGCAAGCTTGGCGACATCGCATTTGTAGTTGGCAGCGATATACTTTTTGATCGCCTGCAGGGACGATCCATTGCGTTCCTTCAGGGTCTTGATGGCGGAAACAACCATATCGTTCACCGGGGATGAGTCGATGGCTTCTTCGGCTTGCCTTCTCCTTTCGGTGCCCTTGGTTTCTTGGTCTTGGCTGGGGAGGCAGCAGGAGCTGCTGCAGCAGCTTCGGTGGCGACTTCAGACATCTCGAATTGATAGGGCGAACACTCACGTGATAGATTTGTTAGGATGGGCTTAAATAAAGGCAAACTAAAGGAAACAGTGCAGCGCTCGATTCTGATGTCTGTGTTAGGGGATGCGTGCATCGTCGTCGACTGAAACAGTGTTCGCAGAGATTTGTACAGTTTTCTGGCAGTATGTTTTAAAATACATTTTTCCGTTCGTTAGGAAAAGTTTTATCCTAGGTTGTTGATTTTATTAGTGAGTGCATGAGTTCTGCGCTGACAATTCCTCGATACTCCAACACGCTGGTATGAACGACGGCATAGCGTAAGCATGACGCAATTGCACTCCGTGTCTCTGGTTGATGCTCCTCTTCGAAAAACAATCAATAGTCGCTATTGAAACAATGACAACAGGCTCGACGACGGTGCGTTTGGAAACTCTAATTGTTTCTCTGTCCGGTTGCCGCTAAACATGGCCGTCATTTTGGTGCCTGGTGTGTGAGACCGGGTCTCAAACAAAGTCCTTCCCAGTGCTGGCGGGGGGAAATGTGCCGGGAGACTAACTAAACTTTCGACGCGGTTGTATAATTTCAACTAGGAAATTGTAAGTAATTTCAATATGATCCACGTCATGATAAGTTGCGATTAATCCGGCACATAAGTGTCGTAACCAAGCGCACAACAACGTCAAATCGACTAGTGGTGCCCATACTAGTACTACTACTCTGCTGCCGCCCGTTATGCTGGGTAGATCATTTTCACGTAGTGTATTACGAAGTAAGATCTACCAAACCGATCCCTGGCTTAATCCTTTTTCTGTCTTGTTTCTGTTTCTTTTTTTTCTTCTTCTTTTTCAAAGCTAGAACAACAACGGGCTGTGGTTATTCAAGGATTCATCGTATTTAGTCCTCGATACCAATAGCCGACTCTTAAGTATAACAACAATTGACCCTACCCTGCAGTTGGTTGAAAACTCCAACTCTCTCCGTTTGAGGAAAATCAAGCAACTTGTCTAGGCATCAGGTAAGAAAACAAAACAATAACCTATATCGCATGCACTTATACACTGAGTACACGGATAATGCACAGTTGCCGCAAAGTTAACAGTTAACGTTGTGTCATTTGTCTGGCCTACTAGAAGTAGCATCACACTCTACAGTCGATTCAAAAGTATAGGATTGCTAATGTCGTTCCTGTTCGCGTGACTAAGTGACCTAGGATACTTACTACAAGTGTCAAACCGTTGCTGGTGATGAAACCATACATGCACTACAACATGACGCATTAACTATCGCCAATTGAAGCTTGCTGAAGCATAATTTGGCAAAATAATTTAATGGACTACCGCGCTTGCTAGTCAGATTGGTTCAGCTATCCAATGGTACTAACAATCGACAAAGAATAGTTAGCTGTAATATGTACCAATATTTTAACTTCCAACAAACAGGCCCATCGACGCACTATTTGGTGTGGAGCGGACAACATTGCCCCTCGTGTCTATGCGCGGTACCCGCTGGAGGTGCAGCCCTGCCGTCCTTCCTGTTTAGTCACACTAAGTCGACAACTAGCAAACATTTGTTTTGGTCCAATGTAGCTCATTAAAACTCGGATTCGCCTACATGGGTCTCAGTATGATAGTTACCATCAACTGTGCGTACAAAAAACAGTCAACCATTCGGTTTAAAAATGAAAAAGTTTTTCAGTCACATGAAAATGTTGATAATTTCAAATCATTGCCAACGTTTCGATCCGGGGCAACATTTGCGTGGCCGAAAATCCTAACTATTAGCAACTGAACCAGAAAAAAAAAAAGTAGACATTATCGCTAGCATGGTGGATAGAGGGGCAAAAATGATTGGAAATAGAACTGTCGTTCAGCTAGTAGCTGCAAGCACAGGAAAGAATGTTTGCGAGCGTGCTTCACGCTTACATGTCATCAAACCCTGGAAACCGTAGCATTAGAATCATATTCCGGAATAAACTCTTTTTCGTGAAGATTGTAGTGGCCCTGAAAAGGGCCTTTTGAGCAGTGTACTGCGTCGGTCATCATTTACTTGGAGCTGGTGTACTTGGTGACTGCCTTGGTACCTTCAGAGACGGCGTGCTTGGCCAACTCTCCTGGGAGCAGGAGTCGAACGGCTGTTTGAATTTCGCGGGACGTGATGGTCGAGCGCTTGTTGTAGTGAGCCAAACGAGAAGCTTCGGCGGCGATGCGTTCGAAGATATCGTTCACGAAGCTGTTCATGATGCTCATGGCCTTCGACGAAACACCAGTGTCGGGATGGACTTGCTTCAACACCTTGTAGATGTAGATGGCGTAGCTTTCCTTCCTGCGCTGCTTCTTCTTCTTCTTGTCTCCCTTGACAATGTTCTTCTGGGCCTTGCCTGATTTCTTGGCGGCCTTTCCGCTGGTTTTCGGTGCCATCGTAGTGGTTAGAGGTTTGTCTCGATCCAAGCTGAAACTGAAACTGATGACAATCGACCGGAGAGGTACAATTTTATACCCGTACGCTAGCGCTTGCGGTTCCTCCCCTTCGGCGTGTTTGCTATTCCGTTTTATTCGTTGTTTTCACCTTCGTTTCGGTCCGTCGCAGCGCCGTGCTACTATAAAATAGCCGCCTATTCGCTCGTTCGCCATCAGTACAGTTCACGTACCCGTTGAAGTCGTTTCGTTTCGCTGTTTTAAACACAACACTACTATCCCACAATGTCTGGCCGTGGCAAAGGAGGCAAAGTTAAGGGAAAGGCAAAGTCCCGTTCCAACCGCGCCGGACTGCAGTTCCCAGTCGGTCGTATCCACCGTCTGCTCAGGAAGGGCAACTACGCCGAGCGCGTTGGTGCCGGTGCCCCAGTGTACTTGGCTGCCGTGATGGAATATCTGGCTGCTGAAGTACTCGAGTTGGCAGGAAATGCCGCTCGTGACAACAAGAAGACCAGAATCATCCCCCGTCATCTGCAGTTGGCCATCCGCAACGACGAAGAGTTGAACAAACTGCTGTCCGGTGTCACCATCGCCCAGGGTGGTGTTTTGCCCAACATCCAGGCTGTTCTGCTGCCCAAGAAGACCGAGAAGAAGGCATAAGCTGCTTCTCCGTGTGCCCGCACCCAAAACCCAAAAACCGTCCTTTTCAGGACGACCATGTTGATTTTCCTACGAAAGAGTTTGTTGTGGTAACTTTTCTTCCATTCGCATCGCGCAATGCCAAAAACCTTACCGCTGCGCCGTGACTGGCTCAGTGGCAGATTTCCATTGCAGTATGGGAAATTGTTCGGCAAAATGTTGCCCACCGACCTACCTAGTAAGCTCGTGAGCGTGTATGTGTGTGCTCGAGCTAGTTGGCGGTAATTAATGCCCGTTTAGCATCCCCCGGAACTAGGTTATTGCTGATTGCCCGTGCATTTTGCTGTTTTGTATAGAATCTTAATATCCATTCGCATCCATCCGCATCAAGCGTTTCCAAACCCGCTCTATTTACTCTTCCTACGCATGTATATAAGGCTAACAAATTACGTTTAAAATTGTGCCCAAGGGCAGTGACACTTGTACTGGAAACATATTGTACTAACTTAGCTTCAACTAAAATGAAAATAAAACTGAATGCTAAATAAAACTGACTGTTGCTGTTAGCGCAGTTTGAAACTGACGCTCGCCACCCGGCATCCTATAGTGGGATTTCCGGAATAAAATTGCAGTCCCGTCAGAGTGGATTTTTCTGCTACAAAAGGACTGTACTTCTCAGTAGTTGGTAGGGAAAATTGTTGAACGCGCTCGGGAAATGTATTTAGTGGCCCTGAAAAGGGCCGTTGGTAGTAAGATTCAAACGGAATGCGGTTGAATGGAATAATTTAAGCACGTTCACCACGGATACGGCGAGCCAGCTGGATGTCCTTGGGCATGATGGTAACACGCTTGGCGTGGATGGCGCACAGGTTCGTATCTTCGAACAGACCGACCAGATAGGCCTCGCTAGCTTCTTGCAGGGCCATGACAGCCGAGCTCTGGAAGCGCAAATCTGTCTTGAAATCCTGAGCAATTTCACGCACCAGACGCTGGAAAGGCAGCTTGCGGATCAGCAGCTCGGTGGATTTCTGATAGCGACGGATCTCACGCAGAGCAACCGTTCCTGGCCGATAACGATGCGGCTTCTTGACTCCTCCGGTGGCTGGGGCGCTCTTACGAGCGGCTTTGGTAGCCAGCTGCTTGCGAGGAGCCTTTTCCTCCGGTGGACTTACGAGCGGTCTGCTTGGTACGAGCCATTGTAGTTGATTAGTTTCCTTCCTATCGAAACGAGTACGTTGAAACGAAGCCGAAGAATGAGGGTTGCCTGTCGGTGGTTCGTTTTTATATGCTTCGTTCGGCCGGGCGCAGCCAATCGCAAGCGACGAAAGAATAAGTAAAATAATAATAGCAAGAAGAACCTACCGCTAGCGGAGGTATAAAAGAGACTGCCATCATCGACGGAAAGCATTAGTTTCGTTTCGTCCGTAATCGAGCACAGTAGCAAACAGCAACAATGACTGGCCGTGGCAAAGGAGGCAAAGGACTCGGAAAGGGTGGCGCCAAGCGTCATCGCAAGGTTTTGCGTGATAACATCCAAGGTATCACTAAGCCCGCCATCCGCCGTCTGGCTCGTCGTGGTGGAGTCAAGCGCATCTCCGGTCTCATCTACGAGGAAACCCGTGGTGTGTTGAAGGTGTTCCTGGAAAATGTCATCCGTGATGCCGTCACGTACACTGAACACGCCAAGCGCAAGACCGTTACCGCCATGGATGTCGTCTACGCTCTGAAGCGTCAGGGACGTACCCTGTACGGTTTCGGAGGCTAAATTGCATACGCATTGCCCCCCTCCTCTCTCAAAACGGCCCTTTTCAGGGCCACCAAACACATTCCCCAAAGGAGTTGAAGCTAGAATATTTTCTGTAGCCCTGTAGCTCGAGTATCATGTATATTGGTGGTTGAAATAAATCGTAACAGCAGTGTTAGTAAGTGGATGGTTGGAACGTTTCCGTTTGCTTTGCTCAGTGACAGTCATTGGGATAAACGCGGCTACGCATTCCGTCACATCCGCAATTCGATTCGTTTCGATAGATGCGCACTACGCCGAACTTGAACCGATCGAGTCTCTGGCAGAAAAAAAAAACGCACAATCGCCTCAGTAGGTACAATTAGGTTGACCAAATATGTGCCGTTGACATGCAGTAAAAATTAAATTTATTATATCTTCGTATATCATGCAAACATGCATTCACTTCGTTCCACGTTCAATGGTGGAAGGCAAAGATAACTTTGCAGAGTTAGTAATTTTATTGACAGCGCAGTAAAAAGTAAATTCGTAAAATGGAAGAAAAAAGCGAATATAAACAAAAATCATAATTAGGCATAGTTTATATTATTCAGATATTATTATTAATATCTTTATTAATGAGGTTTTCGGCCCTGGACCGGTTCGCCTCGTATTATTCAGATATTTCAATACCAAACGAATAACAAATGTGTTATTGTAAAACACAGCGTATGTTATTGTCTGCAGTGTTTTTTTTTGCCTGCAAATTGTTGGTACTCCTTTGGTATTTTACCATTTATGCAAGGCTAGGTCATAACAGAGTATAGTATCCATAACCGAATGAGGCATTAATGAATTGATATCCGAATCAGACGTAAATAAAATTAGACGAACGAAACGTAGCAATCAGCAATGCAATGCAAAGCTCGTTGTGGGTACCTATGCAAGAAAACTATCAATTGTAACTCTTTTGCTTGAAAGCCAGATTGGTAGCCCTGAAAAGGACTGATTGGTGTGTATGGTAGTGCACTGGTGTGCAGTACGGCAAACGATGCTACCGAAAGTTGGAACTTTACTTCTTGGCGGCGGCTTTCTTTGGGGCAGCTTTTTGGCTGGGGCAGCCTTTTTCGGCTTCAGGGTTTTTGGCTTCTTGGCCGCGGTCTTGGATGGCTTGGTGGCTTTCTGCTTGGGAGCAGCGGCCTTCTTTACGCCTCCCGCTTTCTTGGCTGCTTTGGCACCAGCTGCCTTGGCCTTTTCGCCGCAGCAGGTTTCTTGGCTTTCTTCTCACCAGCTGGCTTCTTGGCTTTCTTCTCGCCGGCTGGATTATTGGTTGCCTTCTTTGTCTTCGCGCCGGCAGCCTTTGGATTCTTCTCACCGCCCCTGTACGGCTTCTTCTCCGCGGCAGCACTTTTCGCTTCAACCTTCAACTTGAACGATCCAGAGGCCCCAGTTCCCTTGTTATGAACAAACGTGCCCTTCTCGACACCGTTCTTCAAGGCCTTCTTGAGGAATGGAGCAAGCTTGGCGACATCGCATTTGTAGTTGGCAGCGATATACTTTTTGATCGCCTGCAGGACGATCCATTGCGTTCCTTCAGGGTCTTGATGGCGGAAACAACCATATCGTTCACCGGGGATGAGTCGATGGCTTCTTGGGCTTGCCTTCTCCCTTCGGTGCCCTTGGTTTCTTGGTCTTGGCTGGGGAGGCAGCAGGAGCTGCTGCAGCGGCTTCGGTGGCGACTTCAGACATCTCGAATTGATAGGGCGAACACTCACGTGATAGATTTGTTAGGATGGGCTTAAATAAAGGCAAACTAGGAAACAGTGCAGCGCTCGATTCTGATGTCTGTGTTAGGGATGCGTGCATCGTCGTCGACTGAAACAGTGTTCGCAGAGATTTGTACGTTTTTCTGGCAGTATGTTTTTAAAATACATTTTTCCGTTCGTTAGGAAAAGTTTTATCCTAGGTTGTTGATTTTATTAGTGAGTGCATGAGTTCTGCTGACAATTCCTCGATACTCCAACACGCTGGTATGAACGACGGCATAGCGTAAGCATGACGCAATTGCACTCCGTGTCTCTGGTTGATGCTCCTCTTCCGAAAAACAATCAATAGTCGCTATTGAAACAATGACAACAGGCTCGACGACAGTGCGTTTGGAAACTTTAATTGTTTCTCTGTCCGGTTGCCGCTAAACATGGCCGTCATTTTGGTGCCTGGTGTGTGAGACCGGGTCTCAAACAAAGTCCTTCCAGTGCTGGCGGGTGAAATTGTGCCGGGAGTTTCAGTAAACTTTCAACGATGTTGTATAATTTCAACTAGGAAATTGTAAGTAATTTCCAATATGATCCACGTCATGATAAGTTGCGATTAATCCGGCACATAAGTGTCGTAACCAAGCGCACAACAACGTCAAATCGACTAGTGGTGCCCATACTAGTACTACTACTCTGCCGCCCGTTATGCTGGGTAGATCATTTTCACGTAGTGTATTACGAAGTAAGATCTACCAAACCGATCCCTGGCTTAATCCTTTTTCTGTCTTGTTTCTGTTTCTTTTTTTTTTCTTCTTCTTTTTCAAAGCTAGAACAACGGGCTGTGGTTATTCAAGGATTCATCGTATTTAGTCCTCGATACCAATAGCCGACTCTTAAGTATAACAACAATTGACCCTACCCTGCAGTTGGTTGAAAAACTCCAACTCTCTCCGTTTGAGGAAAATCGAAGCAACTTGTCTAGCCATTAGTTGAGAAAACAAAACAATAACCTATATCGCATGCACTTATACACTGAGTACACGGATAATGCACAGTTGCCGCAAAGTTAACAGTTAACGTTGTGTCATTTGTCTGGCCTACTAGAAGTAGCATCACACTCTACAGTCGATTCAAAAGTATAGGATTGCTAATGTCGTTCCTGTTCGCGTGACTAAGTGACCTAGGATACTTACTACAAGTGTCAAACCGTTGCTGGTGATGAAACCATACATGCACTACAACATGACGCATTAACTATCGCCAATTGAAGCTTGCTGAAGCATAATTTGGCAAAATAATTTAATGGACTACCGCGCTTGCTAGTCAGATTGGTTCAGCTATCCAATGGTACTAACAATCGACAAAGAATAGTTAGCTGTAATATGTACCAATATTTTAACTTCCAACAAACAGGCCCATCGACGCACTATTTGGTGTGGAGCGGACAACATTGCCCTCGTGTCTATGCGCGGTACCCGCTGGAGGTGCAGCCCTGCCGTCCTTCCTGTTTAGTCACACTAAGTCGACAACTAGCAAACATTTGTTTTGGTCCAATGTAGCTCATTAAAACTCGGATTCGCCTACATGGGTCTCAGTATGATAGTTACCATCAACTGTGCGTACAAAAAACAGTCAACCATTCGGTTTAAAAATGCCCCACCCCTTTCCCTCCCTGTGGTTTCCTCCAGGATTTGAACCTAGAGCTTGAACAAAACCGTCAGAATGTTGCGGGTACGCTATCCACTCCTCTACGGCTACTGTTTAAAATATTGCTGTTCCAGAATGAAGTCACTCATGAATCCTGTTTTCTGGCCCTGTGCTTTCTTTTGCGCTAATTTGTGGATTTGAGCGTATGTGTGTGCATAACAAATAGTTGGTCATATACGACAGTTCACCTTTACAATCTGATAATATTCCTGCATGTAGTAGATATCTGAGTTTGAACGTTTAGGTCAAGGGGACGACAAGCTACGTCGGCTTTGTCACATCTTATCTGAGTTACCAATACGAATACATTGCGAATGCAACATAAACAATTCAGAAGGTGAAAATGATGTAAAACGAGCAAAGGCATAGACAGTGCCTTGTGAAAGCAGCATACTGAATATAAGCAAATAAATTGAAAATTCAAATGTTTTAAGCATGGAATATGTGTGGCAGTGAAATACTCCTTGGTTGGAATTATGTAAAGGCAACATCCAATAGATTTGAAAGCATCGATGTAGGCTTTTATGAACCACAACGGACAGCCACCAAAATGTTATTCAATGCAATCGTGGCAATGAATCGTCTGCTTTGAGCGTGCTTACAGCGGCACACTAGGAGTTAACTTTCTGAAATCAGTAGGTAGGCGTAGTAGCGGACACCATCCTTCATAACCGGTACCAAAGAGTTTTTCATAAAAGTTCCTAATTTTGAAAAAACCCGCGTTAGATGTCTTTCGCCATACAAATTTCTGGCGGTTAACTCTTGCTGGCTATTTGCGCATATACGATAGCGCCTGAATGTGGAAGCGGCGGGTAGGAAACCAGCCACTGCCAATAATTCATTACCGTCAGTCAAATGCATGTGGTGAACCATCGTAGACTCCCCCTCTCGCTTATTTCCACGATACTCTCCACAGAATCGAGTGCAAACCAATTTTAATTTATAAGGCTATCTGACGCCCTCTGAAAAGGAAGGATTTGTTTTCATGGGGAAACGCGGTTTCCCTATAAAAACAAACCATATCGTAGACAACTGGTTCACTGTTCGGTCAGGATGCGGCGTGCATTGTAAATTTTTCAAGCGAACAAAGATCATGGGAAAAGTACACGGTCGACTCCCAAAAATTACTTCAGAAATTCCATCAGAAATTCTTCCAGGAATCCAGGAGCTCCTCAGGTAGTTACTTTGCAAATTCCTCTATTTTCTAGAACAAAAAAACACCAATTTTCAATTGGTGAGCTGTGCATTATTTGTTGTTTCTCGGCCAATCACGACTAGCATTAACTACGATGGGTGCAGTCAATCAAGCTAAGCTAAGTGAGGGCATGATATTTTATAAACTCCAGATTTTCCCAAGGGGTCAACGGGGTCTTTTATGCTTCCAAGTAATGTTTTAAGTTGATTGTTCCTACTAGTATCCGTTTAGTCTAGCAGTTTCAAAAATGTAATTTAATTCTTTCTGTTTGCCTGTGACGATAAGTGGAAAAGTCTCGAGTATATGTATCATGTGTTGGAATGCGACTGCTTTGTGTTGGTGTGAATGGTTTAACTGGCGGAGTTAAGCTGGGGCACGAAGGGGCACGTGACTTACCAAATTGAATATTTTGCCTGAAATTTAATTAAATACGCCAAATTGTTCTGAGAAAAAAAACTGATTTTCAGCCAGTTTTCCAATTTTACCTAATGTAATATTTTGACTCCTCGAAATTCCTTCAAAAAATCTTTTCGAAAATCCTTCAAGTTTTTGTTCAATTTTTGAAATTATTCCAGTATTTTCTTCGAAAATTTCTTCAGTAAAACTATTCGAAATTGTTTCTACTCCTCTAGCAATAATATAGGAATTTACCCAGGAAATTCGTTTCCACATCCCTCCAGACATTCCTTTGGATACCTATTCGGAAATTTTGTTGGTATTTTTTAATTTTTGTTGGTAGATTGAAATATGTGAAGTAATTCTCAGAACAGTTTCTAAGGGAAATTTTAAACATGAAATTTTCGAAAGAACCCTTGAAGTAATTTCTGAATGATTCCTAAAAGAATTTTTAAATGTATTTTTGAAGAGATTTCTGGAAGAATTTCTTAAGCCATATCCAAATGTCTCAGAGTATTTATTAAAATTTGAAAGAATTCCTGGATGAAGTTCAAATGAGTTCCAAGAATTTTCTCCTAGAGTTTTGGAAGGGATTATTTAAAAAAGGGAGAAGCTCCTGAATAAACAAAGTCATAAAAGGAATTGTAGCAAAAGAATTTCGGGAGATTTTTCTGAAACAATTTCCGTAGGTATTCTCAAAGAAGTTTCCGAAGGATTTTTGATAGATATTTCCAAAGACATTTTCAAAGCATTTCTCAAAAGAAAATTGTATTGGTATTAGGAATTTCTTCGGAAATTGGTTTAGGTATTTCTTCGGAACATAATTTGGGAGTTCTTCCAGTAATTTCTCAAATTTCCTTCTTTCCTTCTTTCCGTCATTCCTCGCGATTTTTTCAGCAAGCCTTCCAGAAAATTTTTAGACCATTGGAGATTTCTTTTGAAATCTAGACCAACATTTGAAAAGGGCGTAACAGCCAAAATTTCTTCCTTCTGATTCCTCGTCTACATATCTTCTTCTTCTTACTGCCATTACATCCCCACACTGGGACTAAGCCGCCTCGCAGCTTAGTGCAAGATTTTTTTATGTACAGGTTATCCGACTTCGTCAGTAGATAGGAATAACCAGCGCGGGGGGGAAACATACATTTTCAGTGCAAAACGTAAACAAACGAGCATAAGACGTGTTGGCTCTTGTTTCGGACGGCAGAACGAGCGCGCGATTTGCCGAAATTTTGTGTTTTGCACTGCGTGGCCGGTAATAAAGTTAATTAGTTCAATGCGAGTTGGCTCTTGTTTCGGACGGCAGAACGATCGCGCGATTTGCCGAAATTTTGTGTTTTGTTTTGTTTTTCCTTAGGACGGTTCTGTAAGTAAATTGATGAATATATTTTATTATTTTTACATCATATACTGTTACTGACAAACGCTCTATATTGTCGAATAGAGCTCCCTATTATTCACCTTTCCCACTAACACAAATTTTCCTTCCCGAGACATCTATGAAGGTAGTATGGGTTTCCTGCATCTTCACTAGTAGATGTTGAACTAACATTCCTTCCCTTCCTTCCGTGATTGTAAGGACGTGGCCAGGTATACAACTGCTACTGTATAGGAAAAGGTACTAATCCCAAGTACCAATTTGCGACAATAGACAGTAGATTGCTCAATTGAGCATTGTATAGCCACCCACGATTTGTACAATCACATATGCTATGCTATGCTAAAACGTAAACAAACGAGCATAAATTCATTCGTATATCATGGGGCTAGCACGATGATATTTTTATGCCCAGGCAAGTCAAGACAATTTCCAATCCAAAAATTGCCTAGACCGGCACCGGGAATCGAACCCAGCCACCCTCAGCATGGTCTTGCTTTGTAGACGCGCGTCTTACCGCACGTCTAAGGAGGGCCCCCATAGCTATATATGAAGACGAAGAATCAGAAACAATAAATTTTGGCTGTTACGCCCTTTTCAAATGTTGGTCTAGAAATTACTTCGGATTTTGTTTTGAGCATATTTTCGGGAATCTTAACAGAATCATTTAGAAATTCTTTCAAAAATCTTTCGGTCATTTAATTTGGAAATTCTTTTGGGAATTCCTGCGAAAAAATCATTTGTTTTCGAAATTCCGTTAGGAAATCGTATGAAATTTCGGTTGAAGCTCCTCCGAAAATTCCTTTAAGATTAACTATTTTATTCTTCAATTATTTTCATCAAGAATCCTGCAAGAATTTTCCGAATGAATTCTCGAAGCAAATTTTAAATTAGCAAATCACAATTAGAATAGATTTTCTAGTAGAATTTTTTAATGAATTTCTGAAGGAATTTCCTAAGAAATTATCAAAGGAATTCATGAAACAATTTTCAATAAAGTTTCCAAATAAAAACCTTATAGAATTTTCATATAAATTTCTAGATTTCTACATGAATTCTTTTTGACTCGTGCAAGAATTCCTTCAGGAACAACTGAAGAAATTCCTTCGGGAATTTCTCCGGGTTTCGATCGACAATTTCAAAACAATCGTAAAACAAAATCCTATTTGAACCTCAAAATAGTAGTTTGTGCAACTAGTTGCAAAAAGATGATTTTTTCAGCACGAGTTGTACGTTTATCCAACGAGGCTTGCCGAGTTGGATAAATACTACGAGTGCTGAAAAAATCGAGTTTTGCAACGAGTTGCACACGCTATTTTTTGCAATGACGAAAAATGGGCTTTAATATTATTAATCTGTACCAAAATTGTATAGTCTAGTTTAATCCTCCTGATCATTCTTGCCAATAAATCATATTCCTGCAGAGAGCAATCAGATTTCATGTTATCGCAAAAATGAACTTCCTTTTGGAAAATTTTGATGTCATGTTCATCAAACTAATTAATTTATTATGAAGCGCAGAGAATTCACTACATAAGCACTTACCCAAGCTAATTCAGCAAAATGTAGTCATGTAATTACTATTCTGATGTTGGTTTTCCATTATAGCACCCAAATGAGTGCTATAATGAATATTATGCAACTCATTTGAGTTGCATAATGTTCATTAAACCACCCATTTCGTTGGTATGGAAAAGTAGGCCGTTTTATCACTCAAAGACGAACTGTAAACCAGGTATAATGATCAGGAATTGCAAAAAAAAAAAAATATATATATATATATATATATATATATATATATATATATATATATATATATATATATATATATATATATATATATATATATATATATATATATATCGGAATTGCAGTCGATTCACCATCATACTTCTCCAGATATTCTAAAGAATTCCTTGGAAATTTACTTCAAAAGTTGTTTCGGAAATTTCTTAAAGTGGGGGAGTGTCTTCGGTTGTGGGCTGGGATGCGTATTTCGCTCAATTTTTTTTTTTTCATGTCAACATTATGCAGTATAATGAACACCAATGGAATGCTACAGACCTTAGCTAACTTTTCTCTAAGGTGACTATGTTTTTGCGAAACTAAAGTAAATTAGGCCGTTACAAATATTATATTGAAATTATGTCCTACTGTTCTCCGAAAGGTCAAGTAAGGATGGGTAAAAAAATAAATATAAAAATTGAAAAAAACCAAAAAACTTCTTGGATTTGTTAAAGAATGTTTTGAAATTCCAATTTTTTTTGGTACCCCCTCAAAATATTGTTTTTGGCCAAAAAATCAGAGGGGGGGGCATAATTTGTTTCAAATATTTGTATCGGCCTTATTCTTGCATGTGAAATAGCTGGTTGTCATTATGCCAGCGCGCTTGAAATACACGGAACGATCGCAACCACTGCAATGGGTGGAGTTTGCAGCGGCCAACATTTAGGTAATTTATTGGCCCACCCGGGAATGATAGACATTTTTCGTTTGTTCATTAAATTTACGTAACACTAACATTTCACTAAAATTTAGTATCACATCACAAAGTATCCAAAAGTTCATTCGGAAAATCCTACAGACATTTTTTCGTAAATTGTTTCGAAATTATTTCGAGCACACCTTCAAAATTCCACCAGGAATAACATCGTACATTACTCTATGTAATTCATCGGAAATCCCTCTCGTGATTCATTACAAAATTCCTCAAGAATTTTCTTTAAAAATCCTACAGAAAATATCTAGGAAAACCTTCAGAAAATCCCTAAGGAACCGTTTGAAAAAAAAATCAAAAATTCTGCTGAGATTTTTTTTAGAAACTCTTTTGTAAATTTCTTAATGATTTAATAATTTAGGATTTAATAAATTTAAGAAATTTTTTGGAAAACCTTCCAAACTTCTTTTAGGATAATTTATTTAATTTTCCGCAACTCGCTTCAACTTTCATAACACGAGAACTCGAACTTTCAAATATATTCGCTCATTGAGAACATTTTTTAAGTCCAATGGATATTCTGCTGGTCCTCCGGCAGATCCGGAACCAACGGGACACCGGTGAAAATAGTCCATCTACACAATAAATGGCGCAATGCTTCTTATAAGAATTCTAAGAACTCTAAAGACTCTGAAAAAATCTAAATCCATCTATAAACCCTTGCGGCTTTATGAGTCAAGAAAAAAATTGATTTAGAATTCTCCCACTGAGCGGCGCTAGTGTACATGAAAATACCAGTTTGGTTCGATATCTCGAGATCTATGGGAATTAGGAAATTTCCGTCTGCTACAAAGTTGTTCAAGGATTGGAAACCAATGTGTTGAGAAACTGTTAAGTTCAGAATTCAGCCGTAAGGCGGCGCTAGTGTATATGAGTTATTAGTTGGGTTAGATATCTCGGGATCTGTGGAAATTAGAAAGTTGCCGTCTTCTACAAAGTTGTTCGAGGATTGGAATCCAAAATGTTGAGAAGCTAATTAGTTTGAAATTCATCCGCAATGTGGCGCTACTGTATATGAGAGATCAGTTTGGTTTGATATCTCAGGATCTATTGGTTTTGGAAAGTTGCCATTTTCTATAAAGTTGTTCGAGCATTGGAAACCCATATGTTGAGAAACTGTTTAGTTCAGAATTCAGCCGTAAGGTGGCGCTAGTGTATATGAGAGATCAGTTTAGTTCGATATCTCGAGATCTGGATATGGGAATTAGGAAATTGCCGTTTTCTACAACGTTGTTTGAGTACAGAGAACCAATATGTTGAGAAACTGAATAATTTATAATTCATCCGCAAGGAGGCTTTACTGTATATGAGAGATCAGTTCTCCGATATCTTGGGATCTGTGGGATTTAGAAAGTTGCCGTCTTCTACAAAGTTGTTCGAGGATTGGAAATCAATATGTTGGGAAGCTATATAGTTTAGAATTCATCCACAAGGTGGCGCTACTGTACATGAGAGATCCGTTTGTTCGATATTTCGGGATCTATTGGTTTTGGAAAGTTGCTATCATCTATAAAGTTGTTCGAGCATTGGAAACCAAAATGTTGAGACAGTGATGAACTTAATTTTAAAATTAAAAAATCACTTAAATAAAGTTAAAAAAAATGTTGAGAAACTGTTAAGTTCAAAATTAAGCCATAAGGCGAGCCTAGTGTATATAAGAGATCAGTTCAGTTCGATACTTTGGGATCTGTGAAGTTTAAAAAATAGCCGTCTTCATCAAAATTGTTTGAGGACTGGAAACCAATATGTTGAAAAACAGAATAATTTAAAATTCATCCGCAAGGAGGTGCTACTGCATATGAGATATCAGTTCTTCGATACCTTGGGATCTGGGGGGCTTAGAAAATTGCCGTTTTCTACAAAGTTGTTCGGGGATTGGAAACCAATATGTTGAAATATTGTGAAGTTTAAAATTCATCCATAGAGTAGTGATAGTACATGTGAGACCACCAGTTTGATTATATAACCCCGAATCTGTGATTTTAGAGAGTGGCCGTCTTCTTCACAGCTGCTCGAGGATGAAAACCATTATTCTGAAAAACTGTTTAGTTTGGATTACATCCACTGGTGGTGGTGGTATATGGATTAACCAGTTTTGTTAGATGTCGCAGGATATTTAAAAGTGCCGTAATTTACAGTTGTTTGGGATTTGAAAACCAATGTGTTCAGAAAAGTGTGTCATATAACTACCGTTTCTGCCTCATACACAGGATGCCTTGGGTTCGATCTCAGCCCCATTTCATTTGCCTATTTTGTATCTTTTTGTATACTTCTCATGTTACAGCGATCGCTAGAACAGGAAATGGATTTCCGTAGCGTTTCCATTTCAATCCTGTACCTTCAACTTGACTTGTCTAACAGTAACTGTTAGTATTGGAAATGCATGAAAAACTTATTTCTTACATCCAATTCGGTTTCCGTATTTTGCGTTCCTATCACATCCCTAGTTTTTTTAGCTGAAATAGCTTCTTTTTGGCCAAATAAGCCCAATATCTCTCGAATTTCTAATGTGGTTATTATCATCAATGACTACTATTTAGGTATTATTATGATAGAATTCATTATTCATTTGTTTGCGTAGTAAATATATTTTTAGGCTATTATTATACCTTTGGCAAAGGTTGAATACTCTATACAATATTTGATGGTAAAGAGCATTGACTAACTTCTTGGTCATTATCAGAAATGGTTTAGAAGAAAATCGTTGGTCTAGATGGAACTGTATAAAACGACCATTCACGGACGTCTAGACTTGCGGAAAAGCCATATGTTAGCCACCTGCGGCCGTTAACACTAAAACCACCATCAAAAATGTCTTAGAAAAAATTGCGCTACTCTAGGACGAACCATCCAAAATGACCATTTTACGGTTTTTCCAAATTATTCGGAAGGCCGGTTATAGCAGAGTAAGAACTGTGGAATATCTCCAAAACCACCAACAGGAATGGTTTAGAAAAAATTGCGCTACTCTAGGACGAACTTCACAAAATGACCATTTTTACGAACGTTTTTAAAAAATGATTTCGAAAGAATTCTCGAAAGAAAATTTCAAAAGAATTCTCGAAGGAATATCAAAAGAAATTCTTGGAGAAATTGGTTGCTTTGTGCATTTCGTTAGGAGTTTGCACGAAAATTTCTAAGGAAATTCCTGAAATTTTGTCCTAGAATTGTAGAAAGAATTATTGGAGGAAATTTCGGAGGATTCACAGCAGAAATTGCCGAGGGAATGGAATTTCCGATGGTATCGGGAAGACTTCTTGGAAGAATTTTTGAAATTATTCTTGAAATTTATTTCCTAAAGAAATATTTAAGATATTTACGAAAAAATGTCCCTGAAGCAAATTCCCAAGGAATTCTTGAGGAAATCCGAAGAATTCTGGACAGTAGTAAAACCCGGTTTTGACACTGGAAAAGCTTGATAAAAAATCCCTCAAAATATAAAAGATTACTGTCTATTCATTATCATACTTTTGATACTCTCTTTCTGGAATTGGGTTTTTGGAAAAACATTCCAAAGAGTTTCTTTTCAATAAATTACTGAATAATTTCTAGATGATAAAATGCAATTATAAATTAACCAATTACGCCAAAAATGCTGGTATCCAATCATTACCAGATCTCTGGATCCGCCAGTGAATGGTTTGAAGTGTTGGCGTGCTCACTGCCGAAAAAATCACAAAAATAAGAAACAAATCAAATTGGTTCCCATTGCTTTGTTTTTGATGGGATGTATATCGGAGCCATGAGATGAATTCCACGAGCAGTTCCCCTATATCACTGATTAAACGATTGTAAACTTACAAGCGCAGCAGGGACTATGTCCTAAAACAGCCCTGACACGACGGCCCTCCGACGAGACAGGAAGTTTGCGCAGGCCCAATAAGCCGCCTGGAAAACCAATAATTACGAACAATATAAGAGATAATGCGAATCGATAAAATCGGCAAAGACCTAGGCGACGAATAAAGGATCACGATTGGAAGCTTGGAACATGGAACTGGAAGTCGCTAGGTTTCACAGGTTGCGACAGGATGATCTACGATGAATTACATCCCCGCAACTTCGACGTCGTGGCGCTGCAGGAGATTTGCTGGACAGGACAGAAAGTGTGGAAAAGCAGGCATCGAGCGGCTACCTTCTGCCAAAGCTGTGGCACCACCAACGAGCTGAGAACTGGATTCATAGTGCTGGGTAAGATGCCGCAACGCGTGACAGCCAATCAACGCAAGGATGTGCAAGCTGAGGATTAAAGGCCGTCTCTTCAACTATAGCATCATCAACGTGCACTGCCCACATGAAGGGAGATCCGACGACGAGAAAGAAGCGTTCTACGCACAGTTGGAGCAGACATACGATGGATGCCCACTGCGGGACGTCAAAATCGTCATCGGTGACATGAACGCACAGGTAGGAAGGGAGGAAATGTATAGACCGGAATCATCGGACCGGATAGTCTGCACACCGTATCGAATGACAACAATGTATAAAGTTCGCAGCCTCCCGCGGAATGGTAGTCTGATGTACCTGCTTTCCCCACAAAAATATCCACAAGGTCACATGAAGATCACCTAACCAAGAAACGGAAAACCAAATCGACCACGTTCTAATCGACGGTAAATTCTTCTCCGACATCACGAACGTCCGCACTTACCGCAGTGCGAATATTGAATCCGACCACTACCTCGTTGCAGTATGCCTGCGCTCAAAACTCTCGACGGTGTACAACACGCGTCGAAGTCGGACGCCGCGGCTTAATATTGGGCGGCTACAAGACGGTAGACTAGCCCAGGAATACGCGCAGCAGCTAGAAGTGGCACTTCCAAATGGAATAGTAGTTAGGCGCAGCATCTCTTGAAGATGGCTGGAGAGATATTCGATCCGCCATTGGAAGCACCGCAATCGATGCACTTGGCACGGTGCCCACGGATCAGAGAAACGACTGGTATGACGGCGAATGTGAGAGGTTAGTAGAAGAGAAGAATGCAGCATGGTCGAGATTGCTGAAACACCGCACGAGGGTAAACGAGGCATGATATAAACGCGCGGAACAGACAAAACTCGATTTTCCGGAGGAAAAAGCGTCAGCAGGAAGTTCGAGACCGTGAAGAGACGGAGCAACTGTACCGCGCTAATAACACACGAAAGTTCTATGAGAAGTTGAACCGTTCACGTAAGGGCCACGTGCCGCAGCCTGATATGTGTAAGGACATAAACGGGAACCTTCTTACGAACGAGCGTGAGGTGATTCAAAGGTGGCGGCAGCACTACGAAAAGCACCTGAATGGCGATGTGGCAGACGAAGATAGCGGTATGGTGATGGACCTGGGGGAATGTGCGCAGAACATAATTCTACCGGCTCCGGATCTCCAGGAAATCCAGGTGAAGATTGGCGGGTGAAGAACAACAAAGCCCATGGGGTTGACCAACTACCAGGAGAGCTATTTAAACACGGTGGTGAGGCACTGACTAGAGCGCTGCACTGGGTCATTACCAAGATTTGGGAGGAGGAATTTTTGCCGCAGGAGTGGATGGAAGGTGCCGTGTGTCCCATCTACAAAAAGGGCGATAAGCTGGATTGTAGCAACTACTGCGCAATCACATTGTTGAACGCCGCCTACAAGGTACTCTCCCAAATTTTATGCCGCCGACTAACACCAATTGCAAGAGTACCAAGAGTACTAGGCGGGATTTATGGGTGAACGCTCTACCACAGACCAAGTGTTCGCCATACGTCAGGTATTGCAGAAATGCCGCGAATACAACGTGCCCACACATCATCTATTTATCGCAGCTAATGCACGAACACGGATTTCCGGATAAACTGACACGGTTGATCAAAGCGACGATGGACCGGGTGATGTGCGTAGTTCGAGTTTCAGGGCCATTCTCGAGTCCTTTCGAAACCCGCAGAGGGTTACGGCAAGGTAATGGTCTTTCGTGTCTGCTATTCAACATCGCTTTGGAAGGGGTAATACGAAGAGCAGGGATTAACACGAGTGGTACAATTTTCAATAAGTCCGTCCAGCAATTTGGCTTCGCCGACGACATAGATATTATGGCACGTAACTTTGAGAAGATGGAGGAAGCCTAGACTGAAGAGGGAAGCCAAGCGGATCGGACTAGTCGTCAACACGTCGAAGACGAAGTACAGGATAGGAAGAGGTTCAAGAGAAGACAATGTGAGCCACCCACCGCGAGTTTGCATCGGTGGTGACGAAATCGAGGTGGTAGAAGAATTTGTTTACTTGGGCTCACTGGTGACTGCCGAAAATGATACCAGCAGAGAAATTCGGAGACGCATAGTGGCTGGAAATCGTACATACTTTGGACTCCGCAAGACGCTCCGATCGAATAGAGTTCGCCTCCGTACCAAACTGACAATCTACAAAAAGGTCATTAGACCGGTAGTCCTCTACGGACACGAGACCTGGACGCATGGAGGACCAACGCGCACTTGGAGTTTTCGAAAGGAAAGTGCTGTGTACCATCTATGGTGGGGTGCAGATGGCGGACGGTACGTGGAGGAGGCGAATGAACCACGAGTTGCATCAGCTGTTGGGAGAACCATCCATCGTTCACACCGCGAAAATCGGACGACTGTGGTGGGCCGGGCACGTAGCCAGAATGTCGGATAGTAACCCGGTGAAAATGGTTATCGACGGGCACAAGAAGGCGAGGTGCGCAGCGGGCAAGGTGGATCGATCAGGTGGAAGATGACCTACGGACCCTCCGTAGACTGCGTAGTTGGCGACGTGTAGCCATGGACCGAGCTGAATGGGGAAGACTTTTATGTGCAGCACAGGCCACGCCGGCCTTAGTCTGATAATAAAATAAAAAAAAACATTAGTTTCTTACTTCTGAACTAAAAATGGTTACCTGTTCCATGAACTGGTAGAACGTATTGTCGAGGCGCCTTTGTATGTGATAAAGATGAATCATTTTATGCATTGGAAAGGCAAAACACGTGAACGGTACCCGTTGTTTCTTGTCGAAATTGCTTACAGAATCCTTCCCAGGTACTTGTAAGATGGGTCTTGTTGGGGTCTCCAAAATTCCAAGCTCTGCGCCAGACGGTTCTTATCGTCTGCGAGGAATTGCGGATCGAGTTGCCCAACTAGCCGTTGTTCAACCCCACAGCAAGACGAATCTACCAGACCTTAAACCCTTACCCCTAACAGGCCGAATCACCAATCCCCAATTTCAGGTAATCTAATTCAAATAGCATAAAAGAAATCTACGGAATCAATTGCAATATATTCATCTAATTCTTTATTGGTGAAGTAACAAATTGTGTTCGAAAGTAGCTTTGCAATTACGAACAAAGTTTAAAAGAAAGAAAATCATCTATCCACAGGCATTTTATTTCTAATTTGTTCCTAGCTCTTTAAAAATCTCTCTCTGTGCGTGCATTTCAAAACCTCTCTGTCCCTAATAGTGACGTCACTGATCGTGCTTTGGTGGTCAAGAGTTGCAAAGTTATCTTACTTCTAGAATTCACTTGTATCGGTGGTGGTGTACTATTACATTCATGCGGTGTACTTACAGCGTCTCGGCGTTAACATGCACTATTTCTATGGCACCGAACAGACCTGCCAGGTAGCTGTCCGGCAGTTGGCCGACATGCCGGATGGGTTATTCAGGACGCAGACGTGCAACCGTCGGTCGATCGAGCGGGCGACGATGTTGGGAGTTGTACGGCGGTGCTCTACTCTCCACCGCTGCGGTTCTAGGTATTAGCGTTGGTACCTGCTGGACGACGCTTCTTCGGTGCATGCAAATTTCTCCGCGATGAAGGCTCGGTGATGGCTACTACATGCAACCCGCGGCGATGTGTGTAGTAATATCGAAGTTTGGCTCACCGGCGGTCGTTGAGCAGCGAGGCTGAGTTTCGGAGCAACGAATCGAGGTTTGACGCTGGCGCGGTATCGTTGGTTTTGGTAGCGAGGTTGAGTCTCGGAGATGTTGACGCTGTGCTCGTTATGGAAGTACGTGAGTCGATCGTGGGGCAATCTCGCTGGCGAGGCAAACTTTCCCTCCTAGTACGCTCGTTAGGTAGAAACCACCGAAGGGTAGTGTGGCAGTGCGAGGCCGAGATTTTTACCGTTGGCCGTCGCTCTCTAAGTGGACCATTACGGCGCGCAGCCGCGAGGCTATGGTTCGCACCCAGGCCGATTGCCCAATCTTCCAAGCACTATAATTTCCGCAAACCGAGAATCGACGATCATTCGATGCCGACCCAATGCCAGCCCAAACCTATGGGACACCTAGGCACGTGGTGCTGTACACAAATTCTAATTAGAATACACTCGCACCTTTAATAAGTTACACCACAATTTACCTTTGCATCAAATATTACTCGCACAGCAGCTACTAGTTATTAAATTTTGATAACTATTATATCCGGTGCCTGTAGCTTGGGGTTGGTTTCGGGAGCCAGTCAATAAGGATGCGGAGTCGTCGAGTGTTAAAACAGAAAAGAGCTTTGCTCCGTATTTATTCGGAGAGCTGTGTCTGACAGCAGTGTTGCGCGCAGCGCTGTCTGCTGATTCAGACACAGTAAATTAAAAATAACAAAGAATGTGTTTGCGATACACATTAATAACTATTTCTGTTCTTCGACTCAAATTGCCTGTTAAAATTATTGGTTTAATTTTCATGGAATACATTTAGGTTATCTAAAACTCACTAGTTTGTTACTCAATTATATCGCACTACTCACGAATTGAACTGTATAATTGGTCATAAAACACCCCTGGAATATATAATTTTCGTTGGTTTTTTAAAATCAATAACTGAATATGGTTACTTTAGTTATTACTTGCTAATTCTTCAATTTTCACACCATTTACCACTTCACTTGAAATTAAACTTTTTCTCCTGAACTTATCCACTCGGCTGACTAGAAGGGAAAGATCGTTTGCGATTTTTCTTTCAGCCAGGGACCCTATAGATTTCTTTTTTTAGTACTATCTCGTATTACGTCATACTTCCGGATTTCTTGTTCCATATTCTTGGTTCAAAATTCATTGCTGTCCCTAATCAGAAGATTAGTCACCCAGATGCTGATCTTCATTATCTCTATATTGCACCACTCGATTCGAGCACTATCACTGCAAACTATCGTTCTATATTTTGAAACGTTGCTCGTTTCATACTCAGAAGTCATTTATAATAAACTACAGGCGGTGAAAGTTGTATCATGAAAATCAATGTTGTTTGCGGTATTATTTGCGGAAATAAAAAGAATGACTAAAATTTTCAATTTTTTTTGGGTGACAAAATTTGGTCAAAAACGTGATAAAATAGGGGAGTGACAAAATCGTTTAACACTGTATTATCATCTTTTTAATTCAATGGGCACTTTTTATAGATACTTGCCCTATGCATACAATTCGTCAACTAAATTCATTGTTTTGAATTTAATTTCCACGTCCGTTTTACCCACACGCTGTGTCCATTCATCCTGATTTTCATTGCCATAAAAATCAAAAAATCTGAATATTTTTTAGCATCGCCATTACCATCGTAGAGCTTGAGTTTAAGATTCAGGGATCCAGTGGTTTAGGTCTCCAATATTAAAACATTTTCAATGTGAAACGATCTTAGGGTGTTCATATGACCCCCATGCCACCACCCCCCTCCCCAACATAAAGCTGACCTGGTACTAAAAACAAAGTGCAAACGTGTATAGCTTGACTCGTCAGTGAGTGCGACTGGTGCGACTTAAAGTCGGACTTTATATTCTCAATCCAGTTCGAAACCCGAAAAGTGGATTGGCGAAGTTGAAGTTTTTCCATAATTTTGTGCGCTGTTTTCATTCGGTAATGCGCCATGACGAGCTCGGTGGTACCGCTTCTGCCTTATAAGCAGGAGGTCGTGGGTTCAAATCCAGGCTCGTCTCTTTCCTACTTTGTATTTCTATCTTAGTTCTTTCTGTGTTTCACGTTCTACCGAAACGATTCCTACTGTTATAACCTTCCACACTAACAAATCCAAAACCTCCGGTGGCACCTATGAGAGGTCGTAGAGTTCTCTGCATCTTTCTTAAGTAGGTGTCCAACAAACCATCCTTCCCCTTCCTCAGCATTCGCAAGGACGTGGCCAGGACATAGCTCGACTATTGGAGAGTGCATCTAAGAGATAGTGATTAGTCCCAAATCAAAATCTGTGGTAACGGATAAAAGTGATGCTACTCTCATACAATAGTCTCCAGGCTTGTACCACCTACGAATTTGTGCGAAATGCTCAATGCTAATGCTAATGTTTTCATTCGGTGATGCGCCATACATCGCGACACTTTTGAAGTTGAAGCAGCCGCACACCTCAGGAATCCTTCCTATTTCTGCATACTTTCTTACCATATATTTTCAAAGGGCGATATTTGATGGAATTTTGGTATAAATATCGAATAATATATAATAATATATTTTAAACACATGAAAACCAAAGTACGGTGTATTGTATTGTGTCGACATGTATGAGCCTCACACTTATATAACCGGTAGAAAAATCCAACTTCGCAAGTGAAGCAATAAGAATTTCAACCGAATGGATAATATCGGTACCCATGTTACTGTCAGTCTCTAAGCACACGTGTCTCGTTTTATCAGCTAGCACTGTGTGGGTGAAACTCTCCCGCGCTCCGCTCGTTCAGTGTTCTCATGAATCTCCCGGTCGGTCGTTGCTGAGAGCTCCTGTGGAAAACACACAGACAACAGCTTTCCAAAAAGGATACCCGAACGTTTCGAGCTGAGTGGGTATCACTGAAGTGAGAGTGCCCTATGTTGTTGTTTGCGCGATAGATCCACCAGTAGCGAGCATAAACGGAGAACATAGGATTGTGAGTTTTCAATCTGCAAAATTTTACTCTGATTTTTCAGTTTCTACAGGTAATTGAAATTTCAATAACGAAAAGCGGAAATTTTATTTTCCGGGCCGTATTCGACGAAATAAACGTTTATTTCCCGTGTGAAAAGTGCAAATATTGATCGTTTGAAAAGGGAAAAGTCTGGATAGCTGGAGATGGGGCAAGAGTGTGAGGGAAAAATGGATTTACAAAAGTGAAGCAGTGGCTGACTAACATCGGCCAGCAATCCATTCAATGTTTTGTTGATTAGTTCGAGATTCCTTTGTTGTGCCATCAGTGAATGATTATGTAAGATTCAGTCGACCCAGTAATGTAAGTAAAATATAATCTTGTTTTAATATACAAAGTAAAATCCAATCGGATTTGGTGAAGGAGCCAGAGAGTGACTATGACAAAAATCGCAATAGTCGTACCTATTGGAAGAATCAATGACTTTTCTTTACTATCAGCAATCAACGATTGTACCACATCCAGGCGCATTGATAGGACTTCTTTTGTTTGTTGTTTTATTGCCACTGTGCGCTCCTTCAGTTACTGTCTGGCGTTCTGCAAGGATTCATACACTTCAAAACAAAAAAAAATATATAGGCGCACGTCCACTAAACTATAGACATCGTTGTTGTTGTCACTATGTGACAAAAAATGTATGTATATGCAATAGAGTTGAAATATTTTATTTCCGCTATAATCTGTTTATTAATTTTGAATCTCATATATGAATGGTCCCTGTATTATTTATAAAAAGAGCAAATTTGGAGCATTTGAAAAAATGGAAAGTACATAATTTATTTGTAGTTTTTTTTATGATTTTAGTGAATGTTGTCAAATGATTCAATTGAAAATTATGAAACAGAATTCAACTAGGTAGTTACGTGCCGATGATGCTCATTTATTTTGACCAGGAAGTGTTTCATAGGTAATGCACTGGATTATGTTAATGAATGAAAAAATCGATTATCGCACTTTTCCTCTTTATATTTCATTGTTTCGGTCGAGTGCAACAGATCAATTTCCATGGTGGATGGTACTTATCAGAATCAGATTCTGAATAGGAAATAAAATTGTGTTTAGGTTCCTACCTAGGTATAATACAAGCGCGAACAGCATCCATATCAGATGCTTTTCTCAATTGAAAACAGTAACAACACTGCATGCTGTTCTGAGTGACTTAATTTAGCTTGTATATTGCGAGAATGGTAGAAATGCGTTACATAAGCACTAGAGAGTCCATCCAGCACAAAAAATGCCAGGCTTTGTTAAATTTCGTGATTTACGGGAAATATTTTCCAGAATCCAGAATCCCAAAAATCCCGGCATACCAGAGACAAAAAAAAACGACTTTAAGAATTCTAATTATTTTCTGTCTTCCTCGTTCTAAGTATACGTAACAAGAAATAAACATTTTCAGAAGAATTGAAGAAAAGTGAAGCTTATTGCCTTGAACTCCATGTTTTGAAAAAAAAAAAAAAAGCTGTTTATGAAGCAGCAAGATAAAATTTCTATGAAGAACTGGAATTTTTCTGTAATAAAAAAAATCTGTTTCTTAATCGATTCAAACCGGATTTTTTTTCGTAGTATTTCAACCTAAATTTTGCCCATTCTGGTTCAAAAACGGATGCAAACCATAAAAAAAGTAGCAATATGGAGGAACTTTTTTTTAGATCTTCTAGCGCTTCTAATCGTTACTTGAGTTCAGATCTTAAAGATCTGCATAAACAACAAAGCGTTTAACGGGGCCTCATTCGTAATTTGAAGTTAGCGATGCTACTTGAGACATAATTAAACTATTTTTATCAAATCGCAGTGTAACCAGAACATCAACGGTACTTCAAACTATTCTTGAGTTCAGACCTTGGAGATCTACAAGATCAACAAAGTAATTTATAGGTTCCCGAGCATGTGTGTTAGTTGGAGAAGCCCCATGGGACATCATTACACCAGTTTATACAAAATACAACATTCCCAGAATATCTACGGCACTCCAAACAATTCTTAAGTTCAGATCTCGGAGATCTACAACACCAACATAGTGATTCATAGGGTCCTGAGCTTGCGTGTTAGTTGGAGAAACCTCATGGGACATCAGTACACTAGTACATACAAATCACAACATTCCTAGAATTCCCGCGGTACCTATAGTAGTATATTTATGTTGTTATTAAGTTATTCCCAATCTTGAGTAGGCCTTGATTTTAGTAGATTTTGACAAGTGGACTAACCGAGGACATTCTCCAATAAACGTTCAAATAGAGAACACGTCTTATGTTTTACTAAAACATCAGAAGTGAGATAGTAAAAAAAAATGTTCCTTCGATCTTACTTACGATCAGATGATGACGTTCCAGAGAATGTCGGAAGAGGTCTTCCTTCTCAAGAAGTCAATCAACCTGATGCGCCGAATTCCGAATCAAGCTGTGGAAGTACTAATGGCCAACCTAGAATTGTCGTTAACAGATCTGGAAACCATATTAGTAATGTAAATCAAGAACATAACCATTTTATGAACTGTCTGCCGTATTACCGACTTTTTCGGGAGCACCGGATGAAGATGTCATTTTTTTTTATCAATACCGTAGAACAGACTCGGAGAACGTTTCGTGTAGAGGAAAACGTAATGAAGTTGATGATTTTCAAACACTTTAGAAGCAACGCTAAAGCTTGGCTATCTTGTCAACCGGATTTATTAATGAAAAGTTATCCTGAAATTATTGCTTTGATCCAGACCACTTTTTCTGTTCGTTTGAAACGAAAAGAAAACTAGAATTTCGAAAGTGGAAACCAAACGAATCATTCATGGAGTACTTATTGATAAGAGAAACCTATCTATGCCGTTGAAATTAAAAGAAGTAGAATTGATAGAATATGTCATTGAGGGAATTCCAGTCATTTGAAGAACCAAGCCAGGATGAGTGGATTTTCATCAACTGCAAATCTTCTTAAGGCCTTCCAAAGTATTCAACTACAACAAAGATCTTTTTCAATCGCTCCAGTTTGTTACAACTGTAATGTGTCTGGCCATATTGCTGTGAATTGTCGGAAACCAAAACCAAACTATCGATTTCCGAGTAATGGATCGGGAGCTAAGTGGAATTCTGGTGGTAGACAGATGGCTGGTGTTGAGAGATCATCGAGAATTGGAGTAGTTGAAAATGAAGATATGCAAAATAGAACTGAAGACTTGGACTGTGACGGACTGGTAGATATTGAATTAACTGACTTTAAGCTTAAATTACATGCTTTGTTTGATACTTCAGTTAAAAATGGAAAAATTTGTCCGTATAATGAAAATAAAAATTATAAGGGTATCGGAGGATCCAGACTAAAGATTGTGGGTAAATTAGTTACTATTGTAAAAATTCAAAATTTGTTTTTCAGAATTGAATTTTTGGTAGTTCCTGATTCGGTTATATATTCTTACGATGTTATATTTGGACGCGATTTAATTTTGAATAAGGCCATGAAGACTGTTATTGAAAATAGCAAAATTCGTTTATATAGATTTCCAATTATTAAAGGCGATAGAAATGGAGATGATAACAAGGTAAAAAAAAAAATTGTTTGTAATTTTGAAAAAATTGAAAATGTCGGTAACATTGGTAGAGATCATTTGACCACTTAACACTACATTCTAAAAAAATATTATTTTGAGTTTGAACGACCTATCTGTCCTTTAGTAAATTTTGAAATGAAAATTGTTCTGAAAACTGGTGCTCCATTTCACTTTAAACCACGGCGACTTTCTCAAATTGATAAAATAAAGGTTAACAAAAAAGTTGATGAATTGCTTAAATTGGGAATCATCAAAGAAAGTGATTCACCTTTTGCTAGTCCCATTGTAGTAATTCCTAAGAATGGCGATGATATAAAACTATGTATAGATTATCGAAAATTAAATAAGGATACTTTCCGCGACAACTATCCTTTATCGTTAATAGAAGACATTTTTGATAAACTAAAAGAAAAATCAATTTACACTATTTTAGATCTGAAATCAGGCTTTCATCAAATTAAACTTGCTCCTGAATGCACAAAGTACACATCTTTTGTTACTCCTTCAGGACAATATGAATATTTGCGTGTCCCATTTGGGTTATCCAACGCTCCCGCTGTATTTCAAAGGTTTGTTAACAAAATTTTCAAAACTCTTATTGATGAAGGAAAAATAGTGATTTAAATTGATGATATTTTAATTGCTTCTGATTCATTCGAAGAACATTTTGAAAAATTGTCAAAAGTTTTTAAAATTTTAAGTGAGAATTTGTTGGAGTTAAATCTTAATAAATGTAAATTTTGCCTAAACGAAATTGATTATTTAGGTTATACTATAAATGAATATGGAAGACGACCAAGCAAATCTCACATTGAATCAAAATCGAAATTTTCAATTCCCAAGAATGCTAAAGATGTCCAAAGATTTTTGGGTTTGACAAGCTATTTTAGGAAATTCATTCAAAACTTTGCATCAATCGCTAGACCACTGTATAATTTATTGAAAAAGAATGTTGAATTTGCTTTCAATGAATCCGAAATTTATGCTTTTGAAACAGATAAATTTATTTCAGCTCCTATTTTAGCCATTTATGATCCAAATGCTGAAACACAATTACATTGTGACGCCAGCTCATATGGTTTTGGAGCTATGTTAATGCAAAAACAAAGAAATGGGAACTTTCTCCCTGTTAGTTTCTTCAGTAAGAAAACAGATGATTACGAAAATAAATTACACAGTTTTGAGTTGGAAACACTTGCTGTTGTTAATTCAATTAAGCGATTTCATGTTTACTTATCTGGAATAAAATTCAAAATTTTTACTGATTGTAATGCTTTGGCTCAAACATTAGCTAAAAAAGAAATTAATCCTAAAATAAGTCGATGGGCTATTGCTACAGTTTAGAATATAGAGATGGAAGTAAAATGCGACATGTAGATGCATTGAGTAGAATATCAATGAGTGATGCTGAAAAGGATTTGAATAAACAATTGTGCATTGCAACTCAAGATCATAATATTTGCTTATTGGATTCCGAGGATATTGAAAAGAACGTTATTCTAGCACAAGAACAATATGACAAAATTAGACACATAAAAATTCATTTAGAAACTCATAGTTTTCCCCATTTTGAGCTCAAAAATGGAATATTGTTTAAAAACCCAAATTTATCCCCAAGTGGTGATTATTTCTCGATTCGATATGTTGGATTCGAATTAATGTTGTAAATGCTGTGCTAATTGCCTACATCTTGGCGGTTAAAATATTTGATGCAACTCTATCACGCTGCTTATAAATAACTCAATAATTGAGTAATTTTTAAGCAATTATTATGAGAGTAATGGATTGCGTCATGGTTAAATTGATTAATGACTTAAAGTGTGCATGTAAACAGCGTATTTGTTAAAAGAAAAATAGAAATATTATTCAAATCGCATGAGTTATTAGCAAACAAAACAATAGTGTCCAACTAGGAAAGTTTCTCCGTCGAATGAAACTAGTTGCACTCGAATCAGTCAAGTCCTTCTATATGAAACGTGTTTAACAATAAAATTCCCTGGGGCACACACACACACACACACACACACACACACACACACACACACACACACACACACACACACACACACACACACACACACACACACACACACACACACACACACACACACACACACACACACACACACACACACACACACACACACACACACACACACACACACACACACACACACACACACACACACACACACACACACACACACACACACACACACACACACACAGTCAGACATGTGCTCAGTTTTTCGAGCTGAGTCGATTGGTATATAACACTATGGGTCTCCGAGACTTCTTTCAAAATTTGGCTTTTGGAGTGAAATTATAGCCTTCTGGTACAACTTTGTTGTACGAGAAAGGCAAAAAGACAATAGTAATCTTTTATTAGTAGTTCCTAAAATAATGATCGACAACATAATTCGGATTTGCCATGACAAGTTAGGTCACATCGGAATAGAAAAAACTATAATTGAAATAAAATTTTTTTATTGGTTTTCTAGCATGAGAAAAATAGTTAAAAAGTATATAAACAACTGTTTGACTTGCATATTTTATAGCCCTGCAAACACAAAAAAAGAAGGATTTCTCAAAAATATAGATAAAGGTGAAACACCATTTCATACAATTCACATGGACCATTACGGGCCAATACAATTACCTTCATCAAAGAATTTTAAATTTATATTGGTAGTTATTGATGCATTTACTAAGTACGTAAAATTTTATCCTTGCAAAACTACAAGCACTGATGAAGTAATATAAAATGTATCACTATATATGAATCATTATAGCAAACCGTGCAGAATTATTACGAATAGAGGCAGTAGTTTCACATCTACTAAATTTAAAAAGTTTTGTTTGGATCGGTATATTGAACATATCAAAACAGCGTCGTATACCCCTGAGGCCAATGGCCAAGCAGAGAGAACTAATAGAACGCTCACTCCAATGTTGGCAAAATTGATTGAAGATACAGGTCTAAAATGGGATAACCTTTTACAAAATGTAGAATTCATTTATAATAATACATATAATAGAGCAATTAAAAATTTTCCGAGTGTTTTATTATTTGGTGCGCATCAGAACAATTTACATGTTGAAAATCATAGTAATTTAGAGACATTAGTTAAAAATAGTCAAGATGTATTACAAATACAAAATATCTCTGACATTCGGAAAAAAGCAAAAGAAAATATTTTAAAACTTCAGACTTATAATAAAGAAATCGTGGATAAAAAACGTAGAGCCGTACAGAATTATAAGGAAGGTGATCTTATTGTTCTTAAAATGAATGATAACACTAAACTATCAAAAAAGTTCAAAGGTCCTTATAGTATTAGGAAAAAGTTGCCAAATGATCGATATCTTGTTACTGACATTGAAGGTTTTCAAGTATCAAACATACCATTCAGTTCTGTTTGTTCGCCAAATAATATGAGGAAATGGTTATCAGATTCTAATTTAATTTCTGATTATGATATCGACGAGGACATCGACGAATCAGGATGACCGAATTATAGTAGTATATTCATGTTGTTATTAAGTTATTCCCAATCTCGAGTAGGCCTTGACTTTAGTAGACTTTGACAAATGGACTAACCGAGGACATTCTCCAATAAACGTTCAAATAGAGAACACGTCTTATATTTTACTAAAGTACCCCAAATAAATTCAGATAATGGCGGTCTACAAGACCAACATAGTGAGTTATGGGTTTCTGAGCCAGTGTGTTAGTTGGAGAAGCCCCATGGACAATAATTACACCAATATATACATAATACAACATACCCAGACATACCCATGGGACGTCATTACACCAGTATATACCAGTCACCACATTCCTAGAATATCTACGGTACTCCAAACTATTCTTGATTTCAGAAATTGGAGATCTAAAAGACCAACAGAGTGATTCATAGGTTCTGAAATTTGTTTGTTAGTTGGAAATTTGTTTAGAGTTGGGGGCCCTCCGTAAGACGCGCGGCTACAAAGCAAGGCCATGCTGAGGGTGGCTGGGTTCGATTCCCGGTGCCGGTCTAGGCAATTTTCGGATTGGAAATTGTCTCGACTTTCCTGGGCATAAAAGTATCATCGTGTTAGCCTCATGATATACGAATGCAAAAATGGTAACCTGGCTTTAGAAACCTCGCAGTTAATAACTGTGGAAGTGCTTAATGAACACTAAGCTGCGAGGCGGCTCTGTCCCAGTGTGGGGATGTAATGCCAATAAGAAGAAGTTGGAAAAGCATCATGGAACATCATTACTAGACCTGTGCGCCGCCGCCGCCGACGATTTTCTCACGCCGACGCCGCCGTCAAAAAAGAATCGGCGCGTCGACGTGTGGAAGTTGACCACACCGCCGAATGTTTTTTTATCACGCCGATTGCATTTTACTATTAGGCCTAGATTTATCTAGCTCCAGTCGAAAATACATATTTTCAGCCAAGTTCGTATGACAATTTATTTATGCAGCATTTTTCCTCATTTCCAATAAAGACCCAAAAAGCCCTAACAAAATTGAAAACTGATGAAGCGCTTATTTAATTAAAAATATGATTTTTTAGCTAAAAAGTAGCTTATTCAGCCTGAATTGTTTGTTGGGGAATCACAAGATCCATAACATATGCTAGGTCAAACAAAATAATATTTGTTTAAATAAAATTCACCTGACATTCAATTAGTCAGAAAATCAGGGAATTGTTCTTCATGAATTACTGCTGGAACTTCTTCGGCAGTACGTACTAGAATATTTCGGGTTGAAAATGTTTCAGAACTTTATTTAAAAATTGTTTGGAAACTTGACAATCTTATTTGAAAATCTTTATGAACTTATACGTTTACTTCTAGAATTTCTAAAGAAACTCTTTTAGAAATTCCTTCGAAAATTTCACCTATAGGCAAGGATGTTATCGATCATTTAGTAATTTGCGTTTGATCATTTAGTAGTTTTTCAATAACTCATTCCACAAGCCGAATTTCAAAATGTGTTGTATGGTGGACTTTAATGCGAAGGTTTTTCTACAACTCTGCCTAATGGTTCGTTCTTAGAATTCAACTAACAACGGAGTTATAGCGCTAGTTGCAGTAACTTAGGCTAAATGATTTGGATTTTGTAATCGTTTAGTCTAAGTTACTGAAACTATAGCTATAGCTCCGTTACTAATGGAGTTCAAACAACGAATCATTAGGCAGAGTTGTAGAAAAATCTGTCGTAATTCTTCCTGGAAGAGAAATTTCCCGGAGCAGTTCCTTGAAGATTTTCTAGAGAAATTTCCAAGATAACGTATAGATATATTTCTGAAAGAGTTCTTGGAGGAATTTTCGCGGATATTTTTGAGAGAGCATTTTTGAGAGAATTCTTGAAGAATTTCCAAAGAAGCCTCTGAAGAAAAATCGAAAGATTTTCTGGAACATTTTCTCTATGATATTGTGGAGGAAACACCCTGTAAGGTTTTCTGGACGAATTCATGGAGAAATTCTGGAGAAGTTTCCATGGGAACTGCCGGGGAGATTTTTAGAGGAATTTGTAAAGGAGTTTTTGGAAAAAAAAAATTGGTAGAATTTCTAAACAAATTTCCAGAATAATTTATTTGTGAACGACTTTCCGTGAGAATCTTTGGAGCAATTTCTTGTTAGGAATTTCTTGAAGACTTCCCAGAGAAATGCGAGTAAGATTTTCTGGATCTTCTTCTTCTTATTGGCATTACATCCCCCACTGGGACATTACCGCCTCGCAGTTGTCCAAAACGGAATCCAAGTTTAAAAGTGCTCTCGTTTTCGGGGGCACACCACTCGTTACGGAAGCAACGCACAACTGTCATTTTTATTATTTCACGCATGCTGCGACGCAGCAAAGCTAAATCAACTAAAATGACAGTTGTGCGCCGCCTCTGAATCGAGTGATGTGCCCCCGAAAACGCGAGCACTTTGGAACTTGGATTCCGTCAGGAGTGACCTTGTTACCAACAGCAGCGAAGGGCACCGATCTTCCAGCAGGGCAATAAGTTCACAATTGTTTTTATGCCACATGCTATAAAGCTAAAATATATTTTCGTCTTTTAATAAATAAGTACATGAAATAATTAGCAAAATACTCACATCTTCGGTGTTTTTCGCTTCGGAACAGTGAATTGGGTTCCATTGCGCCCGTGCTGTTGCTATATTTTATTGCTTCTTTCGACATCAACAAGCACGTCACAGTGAAGCAGAAAAACAACAAAGAATAGACCAGTGCATGATGACGTAGGTTGACAGTTCACAGAGCTTTTTCTCCGGGACTTAGCCTCCGGCGCAGCTTCCGATAAAATTGTTTCGTCATTTTATTCGCATGTAGATGTCCTTTGCGATTGATTTCATGCTGAATGCAAAGAATAACACTAAAATATTCGGATCACAGCAATTTTAAATTAAAAATATGAATTTTAATTTTCCCTTCATCGATTTTTCTTCTAACACCTTGTAAACAAGCTCTGTGAACTGTCAAAATAAGTGAGGTTAAGTTAGAGTTTGCATTGGTCTATAACAGACACATACAATAACGATAGTCCGACAGCTGGACACATGTTCAGAGGTTCACAATCACATTCTCACGTAACAGACCTTAAGCACTTTCACATTTGTTACCTGTAAGGTTTCTAAGCCAAGTTGCCATTTTTCCATTTGTATATCATGCGGCTAACACGATGATAATTTTATGCCCAGGGAAGTCGAGAAAATTTACAACCCCGAAATTTCCTAGACCTTCAGCCTGGTATTGCTTTGTAGCCGCGGAACTTTCCCGTTTTCCATATGAAGTTCTTCAAGAATTCTTGGACAATTTTCGATTTAGTGGAATTACATGTTGATTTCGAAGAACTCAGGAAAGGAGAAAATCTATGCGTAATTAATCAAGAAGTTACAGAACTTGTCGAGGATTTCCTTAGCAACCATCAAATAGAAACTTCCGGAAGAATTCCTGAAGATTTTTTGAAGGAAATACTGGAAAAATTCTTTGATGCACTTTCGGAGAAATTCCTGGAAGAGCTCTTGGTGCAGCTTCCGGAGGAATTCTTGCTTGAACTTCCGGACGAATTCCAGGAGAAACTTATTTAAAAATTGTTTGGAAACTTGACTATCTTATTTGAAAATCTTTATGAACTTATACGTTTACTTCTAGAATTTCTACAGAAACTCTTTTAGGAATTCCTTCGAAAATTTAACCTATAGGCAAGGATGTTATCGATCATTTAGTAATTTGCGTTTGATCATTTAGTAGTTTTTCAATAACTCATTCCACAAGCCGAATTTCAAAATGTGTTGTATGGTGGACTTTAATGCGAAGGTTTTTCTACAACTCTGCCTAATGGTTCGTTCTTAGAATTCAACTAACAACGGAGTTATAGCGCTAGTTGCAGTAACTTAGGCTAAATGATTTGGATTTTGTAATCGTTTAGTCTAAGTTACTGAAACTATAGCTATAGCTCCGTTACTAATGGAGTTCAAACAACGAATCATTAGGCAGAGTTGTAGAAAATTCTGTCGTAATTCTTCATGGAAGAGAAATTTCCCGGAGCAGTTTCTTGAAGATTTTTCTAGAGAAATTTCCAAGATAACATATAGATATATTTCTGGAAGAGTTCTTGGAGGAATTTTCGCGGATATTTTTGAGAGAGCATTTTTGAGAGAATTCTTGAAGAATTTCCAAAGAAGCCTCTGAAGAAAAATCGAAAGATTTTCTGGAACATTTTCTCTATGATATTGTGGAGGAAACACCCTGTAAGGTTTTCTGGACGAATTCATGGAGAAATTCTGGAGAAGTTTCCATGGGAACTGCCGGGGAGATTTTTAGAGGAATTTGTAAAGGAGTTTTTGGAAAAAAAAAATTGGTAGAATTTCTAAACAAATTTCCAGAATAATTTATTTGTGTACGAATTTCCGCGAGAATCCTTGGAGAAATTTTGTGGTAGGAATTTCAAGAAGAATTCCCAGAAGAATGCGAGTAAGATTTTCGGAATCTTCTTCTTCTTATTGGCATTACATTCCCACTGGGACATTACCGCCTCGCAGTTGTCCAAAACGGAATCCAAGTTTAAAAGTGCTCTCGTTTTCGGGGCACACCACTCGTTACGGAAGCAACGCACTACTGTCATTTTTATTTTTTCACGCATGCTGCGACGCAGCAAAGCTAAATCAACTAAAATGACAATTGTGCGCCGCCTCTGTACCGAGTGATGTGCCCTGAAAACGCGAGCACTTTGAACAGATTCCGTCAGAGTGACCTTGTTACCAATAGCAGCGAAGGGCACCGATCTTCCAGCAAGGCAATAACTCCACAATTGTGTTTATGCCACATGCTATAAAGCTAAAATATATTTTCATCTTTTAATAAATTAATACATGAAATAATTACCAAAATACTCACATCTTCGGTGTTTTCGCTTCGGAACAGTGGATTAGGTTCCATTGCGCCCGTGCTGTTGCTATATTTTATTGCTTCTTTCGACATCAACAACCACGTCACAGTGAAGCAGAAAAACACTAAAGAATAACAGACACATACAAAAACGATAGTCCGACAGCTGGACACATGTTCAGAGGTTCACAATCACATTCTCACGTAACAGACCTTAAGCACTTTCACATTTGTTACCTGTAAGGTTTCTAAGCCAAGTTGCCATTTTCCATTTGTATATCATGCGGCTAACACGATGATAATTTTATGCCCAGGAAGTCGAGAAAATTTACAACCCCTGAAATTTCCTAGACCTTCAGCCTGGTATTGCTTTGTAGCCGCGGAACTTTCCCGTTTTCCATAAGAAGTTCTTCAAGAATTCTTGGACAATTTTCGATTTAGTGGAATTACATGTTGATTTCGAAGAACTCAGGAAAGGAGAAAATCTATGCGTAATTAATCAAGAAGTTACAGAACTTGTCGAGGATTTCCTTAGCAACCATCAAATAGAAACTTCCGGAAGAATTCCTGAAGATTTTTTGAAGGAAATACTGGAAAAATTCTTTGATGCACTTTCGGAGAAATTCCTGGAAGAGCTCTTGGTGCAGCTTCCGGAGGAATTCTTGCTTGAACTTCCGGACGAATTCCAGGAGAAACTTCCGAACGAATTCCAGAAAGAGGTTCCGGAGAAACTCCTGGAGGAACTTCCGGAAAAACTATTTGAGGAACTTCTGGCGGAATTCCTTAAGGAACTTCTGGAGGATCCCCTGGAGCAACTTCCGGAGGAATTCCTGGAGGAGCTTCCGGAGAATTTCCCGGAGAAACTTCCGGAGGAATTCATGGAGGAACTTCCAGAGGAATTCTTGGAGGATCTTTCGGAGGAGTTTCCGGGAGAATTCCAGCAGGAACTTCCGGAAGAATTCCTGGAGGAACTTCCGGAAGAATTCCTGGAGGAACTTCCGGAGGAATTTCTTGAGGAACTTCCGGAGGAATTCCTTGGGGAACTTCCGGAGGAATTCCTGGAGGAACTTCCAGAGCACTTCCTAATGGATTTTACGGAGGAATTTGTGGAAGAATTTCGGAAAATTTCCATTGCTTGAAACAAGCTCACGCCGCCGCCGCTGGCTAAAAATGATCTATCACACCGCCGCCGATAAATTTTCAATCGGCGCACAGGTCTAATCATTACATCACACAGTATTCCCAGAACAATTACAGAATTGCAGATTTCTCTAACAGAGTGATGCATAGCTTCCCAAACTTGCTTGTTAGTTGGAATTCCTCCAATGGACATCATTACACAGTACGCACATACGAAAAAAAACGTGTTATTTCAATGATGATTGTGTACCTAGAACTAAATATAGCTTCAATCGACAATATAATTGGTTTCTGAATTACACGAAAGTGTTTGTTACTAAGACTAACATTTTTATATGAGTAAAGTAATTTACCTATGAATAATTTTATAAAATTTCACTTCAAACGCTTTTCACCGTACTTATCCCTAAAAAATCTATCTCTCAGTTCCTCTGCAATTATTTGATGTGAAATCGTCAACCGAAAGCACTTCATTCAAACTTTCATGTGAATTGTGAAATCATCAAAAAAAATTAAATTCGAATCGACACGTTAAGCTTCGGTGCACTGCTGAAAACATGCAACACACTAGGAGTAAACTTTTTGGAAGCAGTGTGCCAAAAGTTATCAATAGTTGAGTTTCTCAATAATAATATTTAGAGATCCATAAGACGAGTTTAGTATAATTCCA